>NC_052501.1:42225480-42255961 GCF_016617805.1 Bactrocera tryoni
TAATTGGTTACACTTCGAGTGCTGGACCCTGTATATGAATTTAAGATTTTAATTTTATTCTATATACAAAGTTATCACAAACGATGCTTATTTCTATTAACAATCCCACAACTGTTTGCTGCCATTTATTTTTTGGGAGATCTAAGGTAAATTTGTTTGCATTTGTGATTGTGCGACAAAATAATTTTGCGGTGCCGACAATTGTTACAAATTTCAGCACAAATGTGTCCTCTATTTTAAAATTCTACACGCAAAGTCACGCTTCGACAGTTTGCGTGCAGAGCAGGCACTTTTGTTGAACAATAGAAGGCAAGCTGATTGCCGAAAGAAGCAACAAAATCGAACAACAAACGAATAGTTAATTTGGGAGATAGAAAATGTGTGCAGAAGGGTACAACCATAAAATCAACAATAAAATACAATTACAAACATAAGTATATATTATATGTATATAGTAAATAGATATAAAACTTGAAGTTATATTTAATTTTAGAGGTCCATGAAAATTTCGAAAGCATAATAAAGCTCGAAAAAAGCTCATCAGCAGTGAAAACCAATACTGTTGAGAAGGCGCAAGTTTTATTGGAAAGACACATATATTAATCAAAAAAAGCCTCCTGATTTTAACATTTCAAGTTCTTTGACAAAACTACCTTTACTTAAAAGTTTTTAGATTCACTTATAAATTTTCATAAATTTTTCGAGTACGCTCAAATAATAAATTTATTTCCAAAAATCAAACTTTCGATCAAAATGATCGACTCGTTAAGTATTTAACTCGAATTGGCGTGTCTAGATCTAGAATCAACCCACAAAAATTCAAACAGTTTATGCCACGTTAGCAAAACTTTAACATATCCGTTCTTGGGAATTAAACATAACTCTTTAGTTGCTATGCATAAATATGCTCAGACTGACTTATTTGGATGTGTGAATTAGTAAATTGGGTTTTAATGAGAGGTTGATGGCCTTTGGACTTAAAGTCACTCCTTATTTCATTTCATACCTTTATGTTGGTGGAATCTTTTTTAGGAGTTGGTTTTTGGGGAGCCATTTTATGACGATCTAGTAAGATCATATATTAGAATTTCCTTCCCATAGAGCTCCAAATATTACTTCGAAAGCCTTTTGCGAGAAAACATGTCATAGATGAAGGCTTAAACACTTGGGAACGCATACCTTCAGACTTGCCACCGAAATGGTGGGATTAGAAATTAAACGCCAATGCAAATTTGTATTGGCGACTAAGCACTTTGCTATTTTATGAGATCGAGCACAGGACTTCTACTTTTCTATGGCTTCCCAAAGTTCTATAGTATATACATATAGCAGACCAAGTGGGATCTCTCTGGATCAACCATCCAACGAAACCTAAGCTAACCTAAATAAATCAACTCAGGCTTTTTAAGCTTCGAAACATAAATAAAACAGGTAAGGAAGGGCTATGTTCGGGTGTCACCGATCATTTTATACTCTCGCATGATAAAGTGATAATCGAGATTTCATTATCCGTCATTTATATATTTTTTTATTTTGCTGTAAAATTAATTAGATTAGTTGTTCCTGAGATATGGTTTTTGGTCCATAAGTGGGCGACGCCACGCCCATTTTAAATTTAAAACAAAAGCCTGCGTGCAGCTTCCTTCTGCCATTTTTCCGTAAAATTAAGTGTTTCTGACGTTTTTTTTTTAGTCGGTTAACGCACTGATTTTCAACATAACCTTTGTATGGGAGGTGGGCGTGGTTATTATCCGATTTATTCCATTTTTGAACTGTATATGGAAATATCTGAAGAAAACGACTCTGTAGAGTTTGGTTGACATAGCTATAGTAGTTTCCGAGATATGTACAAAAACTTAATAGGGGGCGGGGCCATGCCCACTTTTCCAAAAAAATTACGTCCAAATATGCCCCTCCCTAATCCGATCCTTTGCGCCAAATTTCACTTTAATATCTTTATTTATGGCTTAGTTATGACACTTTATAGGTTTTCGGTTTCCGCCATTTTGTGGGCGTGGCAGTGGGCCGATTTTGCCCATCTTCGAACTTAACCTTCTTATGGAGCCAAGAAATACGTGTACCAAGTTTCATCATGATATCTCAATTTTTACTCAAGTTACAGCTTGCACGGACGGACGTACGGGCAGACAGACATCCGGATTTCAACTCTACTCGTCACCCTGATCACTTTGGTATATATAACCCTATATCTGACTCTTTTAGTTTTAGGACTTACAAACAACCGTTATGTGAACAAAACTATAATACTCCCCTTAGCAACATTGTTGCGAGAGTATAAAAATTATAGCAGCCGTAGTTGAGAGTGTACACGACGACCGTGGGGAGTCGATTCGGCGCCGTTCGTAGTAACTCGGACGTCTAATCAATTGATTTACTGAGAGAACACTTCAGTGAGCAGATAGTTTCACGTTTTGAGCCGGTCGATTGCCCAACAAGATTGTGTGATATCACACCGTTAGAATGTTTCCTGTTGGGATATGTAAGGTCTAAAATATATGTGTGTTTAAAAAGTAGAAAATATCGAAATTAATCACCCTTTGTATCTACTATATCTATATATTTATTTACATACGTACATATATACATAGAACAAAATAAATAAATTTCTAAACTTTACACAGAAATTGAATTATTTGTCGAACACATCCTGCAGGATATTTGCCAATGAATTTGAATTGCTGTGTTCACACTCGTGCGCAGTTAATGTGCCACAATATTGTGTTTGTTGTTTGTATTTGTGTTGCCGACAATAATGTATATCAATTAGTGTGCGACACTGAAAAAAAGCAACAAAACAGCAAAACACAAATAAATAATGCGAATGTTTGTGTGTGGGAGTTAAATAACAGAAGTTCCTTGCAAATTGTCAGCCATCAAATATTTATGGTCGCACATGTTTTTGTTCGAAAGTTAAATTGAAAAAACTTTGCAAATGAATAAGTAATTATGTGGCTTGAATTAATTATTTATAACCATTAAGCGCTGGCAGAGCCGACAACCTAACTCAACTTACATGATGGATTACAAAATGAAAGTATTTAATTACAAATATATTTAAATGTTTTTGTATTTTGATAATTTAATTAACTAATAATCTGAATTTTGTATCAAAAATTAAATTAACCTTTTTATTCAAGGTCATTTTAAAGTTAAAGTTTTCGCAAACCATATCGCACAACTTTCAGAAATGGATAACCAATCGATAACCAATATTTTACGACAATAATGATCTCATACCCGATATGAAGCAAATCAGAAGAGTGGTTCGTCTACTGAAACACGGTAAACCTGCCCAAGCTTATTGCCGTATAACTCACAGTAATGAAGACACTTTAGACATTGTTCCTCTCGAAATCCGCACACCATCTGAGCCTAGACACTCCCCGACATGGATTTCTAAAAGATTATACCATATCACTTATCGTCATAAGCTCCTAGATAACTCGTGGTCTAGATTAAAAGTCACCCTACCCTCTAAGCCGACAATCGTTGAGCTTGTCAAAATTTTTGACACAGTCAGTTTCACAACGGTATTAGAACATAATGAACAATCCGCGCTTACTGTAGAGGAAATGCAAAAATTATGATTTCAGTCATCTGTTTGGAGCGGTACCTAGGTGGTGGGTACATAAAGAGAATCTTCCTACAATGCGTCGTCGAAATACAGCACTATACCGACGTTATTTTGGACGTGACAAACTTCGTGCAACGTCTTTAACATCTGCCTCCTCAGCATAAGCCTTGACATACTAACTACTACTACTTCTTTGCATGCCGCACTCACCCAAAACCCTTTTTTCATATGTTCCAACACCCTCGAAACAGCTCGTGTTTGGCCCTAGAGTTAAATGACTTCGATGATGGTTAATTTTGCACTTTTCCGAAACAGGATCTAACAATAGAATCGCTACAACAACAATCAGAAATATGATTGGATTGGATTGGAGGCCAAGCTATTCAAACACGGCTGCGAAGAACTGATAAATAGCATGCAACATCTTTTTTGTAGAACCTGCGCCATCTACCGTAGGAAAACCCTTCTCAACAACGCATAAATGTTCTATCGAGCGAACTGTGTGAAAGATTAAAGCCCACCGTTAGCAAACTGATTTGACTTTATCAGTGTGACTTCAGGCCTGGAAAAGACTCGTGAAAATAGGATCGGCTGCCTTTATGCCGCTATGTCTGAATTTGGTATCCCCGTAAAAACCCGTATTAGGCTGTGCAAACTGGCGTCGAGCAATACCAAATTATCCATAAGGATCGGAAAGGACCTCTCCGAGCCGTTCGATACCAATCGAGTTTCGATTGATGAGCTGAACGAGATATACAACGCCATCGACATAGTTCAGTGAATTAAGCAACAGCGGCTACGTCAAACAGCGAAAAGGAAAAACGCTGTTGTAAACTCGGCTATACCGCGTAAACGGTATCTACGCCAATTAAGAAGAATAAGTTCCTAAGTGTTCGAGATATCTATCTGAAATTTCGCAAACGTTTTCCTCTCTAGAAGAAGCTGTCCTTTTGTTAGAATCGCCGAATTCGGGCAACTATAGCACGTCGCTGCCCAAAAACTCCAATCATATCGATAAAAGTCAAGTTCTGGAAAAAAGGGATACTCTTCAACGCTATAATCCACTAAGAAATCAGCAAATCCAAACGAGACGAAAAGCGAACCGAAATAACATTCTGACCAATGAAAAGGAGACCTTGCTTGTCGCAGCTGATTTGAAAAGAATCAGTAGTAACAACTGGCATTTCTGGCCATAAAACAGAGAACTAAATATTCGAATTGGCCATTTCTTCTACCAACAAAAACATTTGCAACTTTCTCCCATACAACTCATTTTCTTCATAAATGATAATTATATCACAGAAGTCAGGTGTTCAGTTCAATTCTCAAAAAAAAAATCATTTTTAACCCATTAATTGCTGTCACGTGCAATGTGTTAATGATGCAATCAATTACTTGTCACAGCAATGACATTATTGTCCGTAATCAATGCGAAGTTCACCAATACAGTTACGCGCTTCACGTTGCATAACGGCGTCCGCGACATCATGTTGTTGTTGTCGTCATAATTTTCCGCCTGTCAACGCCAAATACGTGGATTTCAAATAAAATCCAATCAAAATCGCAACATTCGCTGCGAATTCATTGGACTTTAACGGATTGCAAATGGAATTTGTCAGCGGTGACAGAAGCGTAATTATTTGCGCGATTACTGCGCCGCGCTCTCCCCAAAATATGACTTTACATTGAATTGGGAATCGCGGCTTATGGCCCACTAAAGGCTGTATTTAATTAGATATCCTTAAATAAATTAGATAATACAATGAATGCAAAGGATTATGCCATAAAAGCCACTTCAAGACGAAGTGAAGCGGTCAGGCTTAATTTATGGCAACTCAGGCGATTTATTTGCCGCGTTTGGCTGTGACAGCATTAGAATATATACATATATGTATATATATATTGTTATGTGTACCATATGTATGTAATCTGCTGATATCTTTGCATTGCCAGTTTGGCTACAACTGTGCGGATTTAAAGCCATAAAAATAGTTATCTGTAGTCTACAACTCTTTGGCTAGCCGCCAAGTGGCATGAAATATTGGGATTAAAAGCTTATGGCAACCGAAATAGACCGCAATTTAATGGGCACTCTACCGACTTTGTAGATGTACATACATACATATATACATATGTATATGTAAATAATATTAACTCACGGTGGCCAAAAAACAGTAAGAATTTTTAATTTAAATTTCACGCGAAACCGCATTCGTTGAAATATTTTTCAGATTTCAATGTCAAAATGTCACAACAAAGTAGTTATTAGCGTTTTGTATACGCTTGTCTTTCTGAAGTACTCAAAGGGAACTCGGCGATTTTTATGCTGAGTGAAATTATTCACCAAAAAAGTTCTATTAAATTTGTGTGCGGATTCAAATTTCTTCTGACGAAACGTTCAAAATGTTTGAAAAAGCCTTCCGTGATAATTCTTTGTCGCGAAGAAGTGTTTTTGACTGGTACAAATTATTTAAAGAAGGACGAGAATACGTTGAGGACCGACGAACCACGTCCAAGACGGTTACCAACATCAACTAATGATTAACACCTCAATGAAATAAAGGAATTGCTACTTGAGAATCAGCGATTAACAGTCAGAGATCTTTCTGATATCGTTGGAATATCAAGAAGAACAGTGAAAACTAATTTGAAAGATAATTTGGGCCTAAGAATGTGAAATCACGATTGGTTCCAAAATCACACAATTTTATCGAAAAACGGTGTCGCGCTAACATCTGAGAAACATTGATTTCCGACTACCAGGATATCTTGAAACGCATTATTACTGGCGATGAGTCTTGGATCTATTCTAACGACTCGTAAACAGAAGATCATTCGACCGGGTATCGTGGCAAAAGTTAGCCAAGGCCGAAAAAAACAACAAAAAAATTCTTCAATTATCGAGATGTGGTGCACTCCGAATTCTTTCAGACCGGTCAAACTGACAACAAGGAATACTACTTGAGTGTTATGCCTTGTCTGCGCGATGCTATTCGTAAAATTCTTGGTTTTTGCACTAAGATAATGCTCCGCTGCATACAGCGTTGATTCTTCGTACGGTTTTCGCCATTTTTTTTTTTTTTTAATTATGAAAAAAGTCTTACTATTTTTCGCCCAGAGTATGATATTAAATATCGTCGTTTTAAAACGGATTCTGCAAAGCTTTGCTAACTAAGGGCTAAGTTCGGGTGTAATCGAATACCTTATACTTTCGCAACTTGCAAACATTAAAGCTGGCGAAGTTTTCGGTAAAAAGTTCGCAATAGTAACTGCGATCCAAGTATTCGATATCTGGGGGCTTTAATAGTTTTGCCCCTTTTTGGAAAATTGTTGGTCTTAGGTTAGCACAGTCCGAAAGCACTATTCATGTAAAGTTTTATCTGCATGTATTCATTGGTTCCTGATGTATATACTGAGAAGAGAATGCATTGGACCGAATTTAAAATTGAGTTACTTGGGAAGTAGCCGTGATTATAGTTCGATTTCGCACTGGGATAAAGGAATGCATATGCATTAAGTTTAAAAAAAAAAAAATTTATGTGATCCGAATTCATCTGTTTTCACAGGGAAGATAGAGATGCCACAAAGATCTACCCTGAGCGAATGTGATTAATACACCCTGTCAAGAAAGTATCGGGAATTTATACATAAATAACACGCAAATTTTTCAATCATCATCCAAATTAATTTTATCGCCTTCATCCATTTGAAGCGATGCATGTGTGCCAACGCTTCTTCCAATCGTCAAAACATTTTTTATAGGCACTTTCCGGGATGGCCTTCAGCTCTCGCGTCGAATTTGTTTTGATGTCTTCAATTGAGTCGAAGCGTATTCCCCGAAGTCGATATTTTAGTGTGGAGAATAAGAAAAAGTCACAGCGGGCCATATCAGGTGAATACGGTGCTTGCTCAATGATATTTGTTGAGTTTTTGGCCAAAATTTAGCGCAAATGTGATAAAAAATTTTGTAAAATTCGACAAACATTACTGAGGTCGACTGACATAAACAGCGGCTGTAAACACACTGGTTGACAGATCGCGCTAATTTTTGGTATCATAATTAAGGACAGTTGTACCAACGCAGGAAACAAAATTTACCTGTGTTCCATATAAGCGCGAGACGAGAGGGGGAAATGAAGAATTCCCGATACTTTCTTGACAAGGTGTATTGATATAAGGAAGGATCTAGTTTTCCAAGCTATATTACATGGGCTGAAAACTTTTTTAACAGAACTATTAAAGACTACTTAATTAAATCGGTGAATCCAAGAAGGTAGACCTGCGAACACAATGCTGGCTTGAATAGACTCTCAATGCAAAATATCTGTTTAAAAAGAAATTCGAACAGAAGTTTGCGCATATGTCATGCGATGGAGAGCATTAGATCTTCCAGGAGACTTCTGCTCCCGCATACAAGAAAAGACCAGCCATCAGTGGCTTATAAGCAGTATTCTTGGTTTCATAGCAGCAGATGATTCGCATTTGAATCCATTAAACTACAGTTTGTTGTTAGTATTAAAGTACATGGCTTGACGACTGCCATAAACTGCTCTTTTTTCAATACCAACAGAAATTGTGCGTGCTGATCCATGATCAATGGTCGAATCGTTTGAGTTGGTTTTGTGTGAAAGCAAAACGATAACATTTGGAATAAATTGAATGAAATTTTGTCCATCGCTTACTTAATATATATGCATATTAATAAAACAATAGCAATATTAAAAATGTATTTAAATCTCGGATGTATAACGGTCTAAACTTCGAACAGAGCTATGGCAGAACTAAGTAAATGATTCCTTTTTCTCTCCTTATCTATGCTGCTGCTTAAATTCCTTGAATTACTCATATTTCTAAACACATTAACACAAATTTTTGCGTATTTGCTTTTTCCAGAGAATTTATTATTCATAAATTGCTCTAAAAGGCACTGCTTTAATTTAATTGATGTTTACTAAACTTGATGCAATCTAATTAGGCAGTGTCAGCGTTTAAATGTGTGCATGTACATATATGATTTGATTTCCTTTGCCACGTGATGCAAATACCAGCTAATACTCAAATTAATTATAATTATCCCTTAATGAAGGCAAATTGTGGTCATTTGAAATTTCACAATTTAATGAGTTGACCAAATTTTGGTTATTTTGTAATTTTATCTGCGTTGATGGATTTCATAATAAGTGGTAATTACTTGTAATATGAGAGAGTTAAAACATTTCACACAGAAGGTGCTTTACTTGTAACGGCTTTGCACTTCATTATTGGTTTGCTTGTAGTGGGTGTTTGGAGGCTGATGAAGGCCATTAAGAGAATTTCATAATTATTTACACATCAGATTGGTTATCGCTCGAGCTGAAAATGGCGCTCATCGCCGATTGATTTTGAAATCATGGATGACAGATATTTGTATGCATATTCCAGGTGCATTTGGAGATTTTTCTTTAACTACCAGGGAAGCTGCAAGCTGGAAGGTCCAGCTTTAAACGCCACAGAATATTTGGAATCCATCAGGCACCAAACCTGGAATGGCTGTCTACAAAAAGCATAAAGGAAATATTTTATACCAAACGGTTCGAGCGATGAAACGAGATAGTAAGATTATAAAGGCATCAAAATTGCGCAACCAGCGCTAATGGCGCCCAAGGTGGCTGCGCTCTCACCTACTCACCTAGCAGGAAGACTGGTTTATCATTTCATTTCGAGGTGCAAGTCATATCAAAACAAAGAGACGTAAATCCTTTGGGTTATGTCGGTTTAAGGGTCGATTCTGCAAAAGCGCAAACAAGGATATCGGTTGGACAACTGTGAATGCCGATCCGATGTGACACCTTAAGGTTCAATGTATTTTTCATAAAGGTTTTCATAACAACGAGACCCAGTTCATTCTTACTCCGAGCTTACCTAAACTTTAAAGCAACCTACGCAACAATCAGCGTATCGGCAATATGCACGGGTGCTCCGTAATGTGTAGAATGGCGTTAAGTGATATTGTCGATGTAGTCTGCAATGCACCGCAGATATCAATAAGAGCCGTTCTTTGGATATGTTCAAGCTTCTAGGTGAGTGTAGCCTGTTTGAGCGCTCTCAAAAAGCCGATTACACCATAAAACATTAGTGGCTAATAGGTATTCATTTTAAAATAATATATGTATATACAAAATATTTTCATAGAGTTTCTACAAAAGCGAATATTCTAGCGTAATTTTAATAATGGAAGAACGAAGCAATAGGGGTAAGTTTAGTGAAGAAAAGTGAGTTCCTTCTATTTTAGTGTTGAAAAATGTCCAAAAGACCTCACACTATAAGCCTCTATCATGGGCCTGAGGATTCAGTTTCATCCATACCCACGCGCCTACGAGTTGTACAAAGCCGTCAGAGCCGGCCAAGAGATCGTTGAAGACTGACGCGTTCTTGTGCGACTCGTTCCGATGAAGCTGAATTTTCTTAAAAAAGAGTACCGTTTAAAATAATAAAGAGTCCATTTGGCAGTTTGGAGGCATTTGCGTGAGAACATCCGTCGAAAATGGCCGGAATTGTGGAAGAAGATTTCATGGGTTTTACACGAAAAAATTGGGACTGAATTTAAAGTCAAAAACGCACTGACTGGTATTCAGTTCAACCATCATATTTACCGGATTTGACTCCGTGTGATTTTTTCTTGTTCCCCAAACTGAAATTGCCACTCCGTGGAATCCGTTTTCAGTCGATCGAAGAGATAAAACAAAATTCGCTGAAGGAGCTAAAAGTCACCCCCAAAAGTGCTTCTGAAAAGGGTTTTGAAGACGGGAAAAATAGTTGGCATAAGCGTATTACATCTAATAAATAATTAAATATTTTGCGTTTTATTTGCAATTTCCGGGTACTTTTGTTGCTCTCTAATTCTAAGATTCTCAGCTATTAGATTCGCTTAGTATACTTATCAAACTTAATTAATTATTATTTTTGTACTCACTTGGTCTCATCTTTGGGGCATGGTATGAATTTGATGCATTCTCTCTTCTGAAAATTTGTCTCAATCCAGCTGCGAGGTGTATGCTGCTCATGCGAAATATGCCGTTATTCCGTGTGGCCAAAATGGCGAATGTTCATTCGTCAACACAGTAACAAAGACAGTCAAGAAGAGAAATGGTAAAAAACAAAAAGATTAGCGGATTCAATTTTATCATATTTTTGTTTGTTTTCCTACAAACTAAATTTCTTTTTTTGTTTTTGTTTTTTTTACACTACGTTGAGACAGTTGAAAAACGTTAAGAATTATTTTCCAAATTGTTTTTGTTATTGTTGTTTAGTATTGTACAATTACCAACAACACTGAAACGGAAGCACAATAGATAAATATAAATTTGCATAGTATTTATGTATGTAGATCAAAACAGCAACAAAGAAGACAAACACAAAAACAACATAAACACACTAAGTAAAAAAAACCCCAAAACAACAGATAGTAAAGTAGTGAGAAAGTGTTGGAGCGTCACAGAGAGCGACGGAGAGTTAGTAAAATTGAAAAGTAAATAAATTTTAGTTGTGACGAATTTATAAAAAAAAATAAGTCAAAGTAAGCGGTGGAGATGGAAAAATCTATGTCTGTGGTTTGCGTTACTAAAAATTAAAAACAAATTAGTGAAAAGTTTCAGTAAAATAAAAGTTTATTGCGAACATATTCATAACATTTGCCAATCGGGTGCGAGAGAGTGCTTTGAAAACATACATTAATTGTTGGAGTTATACTTGTACATAAGGCGACACATTTAGGGTAGTGGAGACTTAGCAAGTGCGATCTCACTTAGATTGACTAATTTGCACAATCTTTTTACATTTCATTTAAATTTTCAAATAAAAAATTTCAACAGCGTGTTTCACTTAGAGGAAACGTATACGCTGAGGTATTGCCTAGCTTTAGGGGCAACCAGTTTTATCAATTAAGTGTTAATTATGAAAACTTTGTATGCTTTTTACATTAAGTCTTTTATCATTTAACACTAATAATTTTATCATTAGGTAACATGCGCTTCACTATTTATTTGGGGTCGGGTAATCTCGTGCATTACTGCTGGTGCTTTCAACCTTTTAGCCTTTTCGCACAGCCAAATTAATTTTGCACATTAAGATTATAATTGAGTAACTAATTCGCGCCTTTCGCACAACCAGCTACTCGATTAACGATACACTCGATTAAAGATTAACTGTTATACTTGGTTGTGGTCTCATTTTGTAATTTGTTTCTAATCATTAAAATTCATCAGCTGATTGCTATTCTATTAATGCATACAACCGAATTTACAACCTGAACAACAACTGACGCGCTAAACGCAGCCAAATTTACAATTTGGACAACCCACAACAGTATTCCAGTTCAACTGGAGTCATTCCAAATCAAGACGACTTATTCTAGTTTGAACTAGACTCATTCCAGTTTCAACACAATTTCAGTTAGACTAAGAATTAATGTACTAAAATAAAATTTGTATTTTGCATAGTAAATCGACATAACTTAGAGCTTTAATCGAACAAGGGCCGGTTAATTGATTAATTAACTCCTGTGCAAAAAGGCTATTATTTCTTTATTGGCATAAATACAACTTAATAGGCTACTAGTGAGCGTTTCCCACCAATTTCACAATTTTTGATCTTAAAGTTCTTTAGATGAGCTCAAATGAATGTAATTATAAAATAAAATATTTTTTGCGATTATATTTCTATCTAATGAATTGACTGTATTTTAAGTACAACTCTTCATTCATTCTTTCCTCATGCGAAGATTAAATCAAATCAGTACAAATTCAACTAAAATAAATTGTTTTCAATTCAGTTTCATTCGATGAAATTTAATTACATTCAATTCAATTTAGTGCAGTGCGGGTTTAAATTGAACCAATTTAATTTCAATAAAATCTATTCTAATTAATTAAATTAAAATTTCACATCAATTACATGTCAAGGGAAGTTGATTATAAAGCCCCGAAGCATAAATTTCTCTCATGGAAGCAAAGCCGTTCCAAGAATATCTGACGTTTTCGAACCAAATTTAATTCAGGGATGTGGCACATTTTTGTCTCCATGAGTATGTAAACAAGCAAAAATCCCGCATTTGGGACGAAGAGCAACCTGAGGGCATTCAAGACCGGTTATTTCATCCAGAAAAATTCTACACATAGCGTCAATGAATGTATTTATTGAGAAAAGACTTCGGAGAGCAGATAATTTCACGTTTTGCGCTGTCGATTGGCCACGAAGATCGTATGATATCACACTGTTAAACTGCTGTGTTTTAAAGTCTAAAGTCTATGTGGACAATCGCGCTTCGATTCAGACCTTGGAGCAAGACATCACTGCTAGTTACCAGTCGAAATGCTCGATCCATAATTTGGGTCCTGAGGTAAAAGCATTGCCTTGTCCGCTAGGAGCGCTCAAGTGGGAGCTCAATACGCTATATGAACAAACAACGCAGAATAGATGAACAGGATAACGAAACAGATATGGCCAAAGTATGACAAAATAAAACCCAAGGACTTATAATATAGGTCCAGGAAAATTAAATACAGACTTACAGCTATCATAACGGGGCACTGGTCATTTGGAGAGCATGTGTCGAAAATGGGAATGCCCCCATACACGTGTCATAGCTACAAACTCGAAGGAAGCAAGAAATCGGTTCTTCAGTTCCTCTGTGATTGCTAAGCCTTATCGCAAATTAGACATCGAAGTTTTTGAAACTATCAGATACCAAATTTTGAATGTCTGTTTACAAAAGGCATAACGGAGATAAGTAGTTTCATTGAAGGCACCAAAAGGTTTGAACGGGTTCAATAAAAATGTCCGAGAGAACAGATTGGGAAAGGAAAAGCCTATCGGTCACCAATACCAACCTTTATTTATGAAAATATTACAAAATCAAAGACCAAAGGTATTTGCTCTCATTCGAATAAAAAAATAAGGTTCAGAACACAGGAGACACTAGTTGAGAGAAACTTTATTTCAATGTTTTGTAAATTGTGGTAAAAATAAGTTTTGATTGAATCACAACTCATCTTTGCTCGCCAAACCTTCGTGTTTCCTTTACTTTAAACAGCAAATAAAAACAAATATTTGATTTTTTCTCCATTCACTTTGTACTTTCATTAGTATCCCTTTCGTATTTACTTTATCCCAACTGTGTGTGCTTTAAAGTGTGCTAGCCTGAGAGCGGGCGAGAGTGCGCCATCAGTTTTTAACGGTTAATGGCTGCAGATTGAAGTAAGGGATAATTTTATCACGCGCAAAAAAAAGGGCAAAAAGGGAAATGCTTGCAAAAAATTGAAGACTTAAATGTGTTTTCCTGCGCAGGCAGACATAAAAGCGGAAGAGTCTCCTAGGGGAAAAAGTCGTGAAAGTGCATAAAAAGTTGGATACGGAACTTTTTTTTTAACTCAGTAGCTGGACCTTTATATCCCGGAACACAACTTAATTGCGTTTGCATTATTTACAGCCCATAAATAGGCAATTTATTTTGCATAGTCGACAGAGCGAAAGTTAACGGTGTTTTATCGCTCTGTTTAATGTTGCTCTTTTATTTATTGTACAAATTAAGCAATTTGCTCGACAAACAAAATCAAAATACTTTTATTTGCACAATTATCGAGTGTTCTTTTGGTTAGCAATTGTTTCATTTCAGGAAATCAGAATATTGCATTGAAAGCGTCTTAAGAAATGACCCCTTTTACTTCACAACTGTGTCGAAATGGAGTATTTTATCAAAAAAATTTGAAAGCAATTAAAAAAATATATAAAAAGCTAAGTTTTGCTACTTTAATGATGGCTTAGTTCAGGCTTTTATACAAAGTTCTCAAAATTTTTTTACCCAATATCATACAAATGAGTAAATTCGACATCCATACCACCCTTTATTTGAGTCCATATAACTGTTTTTATTATATTGAGGCGTTCCTGAACTGCCTAACCTCTGGCCTCAAAAATATTAGTCTCGTTGTTCATAGACTTATACACCCCTAATAAAGGGATTTTCAATAGGGCACTACAAAAGTAAACCAATAGGAACAGCAAACGACGCCATATTTTTTCTCGCTCTTTTGACATTTCTTTTTAGTAAGATTTGCCATTTTATCATGGAAAGATATACGATCCAACAACGAGTCGAAATTATTAAACTCTAAATAAGATAAACTCTAGAAAGCTATACCTGAAAAGGACTATTTTGACTATTTCGAGGACTGGGAATGAAACTGATTTGAAAGAACAAATAAAGAATTTACAATTTATCAACAAATTCACCTCACTGTTTGATAACAGTAGTAAATCAGACGACCGCAACACTCACAGTGGTTCACTTAGGGCCACTCTTATTTATTCTAAGATATAAAAGATTCGATAGTCTGAACAAGATTACTTTTAAGTATTATGTCCGAAAACTGTCAGTATCACTCTCAAAAAATATTAAATACTTGGGTCCATGTAAATTGAAGTTCCAAAATTTTCATACACATAAGGACTTTCCAACAGTATTTTTCTACATCTAATTTTACCGCCTCAGTTCTTCATGGTTGCGGTGATTCTGGGCTATTTCATGGATTAAGCCATTAAAAAATTCTGAGTAGAAGAGTACAATCGTTTTTTTATAAATTTCATTTTCTGTGTGTCCCTTAATGCAAGATAGGGCTGCTCTATTTTTAGAAAAAAATATGTATATTAGTCAGAGAGCTGCAACAAATATGACTGCGTCAGAGATCAAAATCATCAAGCCAAAAATACATTCAAATCATTTCGGCTGATCATAAACAATATAGCTGATCGATTCAAGTACCGATAAACGTTAACTGATTTGAAGCAATATGAACAATCTACTCTTCGGTAATTACGAACTGGTTAGAAATACGATAGGTTAAGATAAATTTATTTAGAAAACATCTCATCTGATAGCGGCTCCCACCTTAAGGCTTAGACTTCAGGCCCATCAGCATCTCCTTCTGCTTACTAAACATTTTGGAGAGACGGATGGACTGGTACAATATGCTTATTGTAAAGGCAAGTCAGTGGATACAGCCCTGCATACTATTTTGTCATGGCTTGAAGCAGCCATTAGGGTTAACGTCCTGCCGGAATCAATCGTAACTGCTCTGGACGGTCTTGGGGGTTAATCAAACCTCAAACATTTTCAGTTCTGGGCGAAAGCGTGAATTGAAGCCAATTTTCGAAAAGAGAGCAAAACCGGCATCGATTACCTTATACCATTGGCAAAAGGTGGGGTCTCTTACCGAAAGTGGGCCATTCGCTCTACGACACCATTACTCATTAGCATGTAGAACTATGGCCCACTCCAACCTTGATAAGACTGGTATGGGTGCCAGGCCATCGCAGGAAACTGTTAAGCTAATGAGCTACCAAGGAAAGGCACCCTAGAATAGCTATCAGTAGAATGGGTGACCGTATCCTCTTGTGTTCTACTACTGGATAGCTGGGCTTCCCGGGAGCTTGGCTAGCACTGGGTCAAAGGAAGTACAATACCCAAAACAACTAGGAACTCGCCCTTTCCGCGTTCAATGCATGGTTAAATACTGGCTATCAATCAGTAAATCAAAGGTCCGAAACTCATGCACTTTTTCATAAGCCGGTTGAAAACTTTTCTCACTTTAATAAACTATTTCTCTATAAACACTACTTTTAAAAAAAATCACTCAGGATAAGTAGCGCCTCAGAGAGTCCATTTATCTTCAATCCCACCTTCTCCGCTGCAATTAGCGACTAATGACTTATAAAAACGACTCCACAAAAAAGAATCCGCCATCCGCTGAGATTTACTCGAGGTAATCTACATACTTGCCATGCAACAGCGTTGCACCGGGCAGCAGTTGCTACAAACGGCCAACCAGCTGAGGCAGAAAAACTTTTAAAGAGACAGCCAAACAACAACAAAGCCCAAGAGCGCAACTCAATCAAGAAGTGACATTACAAACTGCGAATTCAAGGGAGAATATAAGTGCATGCAATGCAACGAGCGACGAGCATTACAACAAAACTAACCAAGCAGCAGGCAAGTGAGCGCATAACGGCAATGAAAACGCAAACATTGACTGAGTGGTAATTGAGAAATTGCGAGAAAAGCAGAAAGATAAAAAATCGCCACTTTCTGCCGAAGCACACGCCGCATGGCTTGGCTGCCTGTAAGAACACGCTGTCAACGAATTATAATTACATTCTCGGTGAACACTTAGAGCCGAGTTGGCAAGTTGGAAATTGATGGACCACGACACAGCGAGTGAGGGTGACACAACATGTGTGGGAGGGAAGCGGCTCGCGGCATTCGCCTACATACCTCGTTCTGTTTGTCCCGCATATCGGCCACTTTCAGCAAATCACGCACATTCAGTATGAGCACACGCGTGAGCGTCGACGAGACGGAGGAACGTTTGCGCGCGTAATGTCGCCGTCGTATGCCGCGAAAGGATTCGTTTTTGCCGATTGTGACGTCATTGAAATCACACGCCTCAAAGGAAACTGACTGTGCATCGTCTGGTGAGAGGTAGTTTCTGGACGGCTGCGGAGCTGGTGGTGGTGTTGCGGCACGCTGTGGCGCTGAACTGAAACGACGTACTGTCGAGAAATCTTTCGAGACGCGACGAAGATATTTTTGCGCGACGCGCGGTGAGTCCACGATAACCATAGCGGCGACGGCGGTGCGACTTTGGCGCTTATTTCACGAACTCTCATTAGCAATTTGAAAATTTCGATTACACGACCACTTTGCGGGCCATTTGTGGCTTTCACTCGGCTGATTTGTGTTACTCGCTTGTTTGGCGCTTCGAATTCATCCGCTTAGACGGTATTATTTTTGCAAACATGTGCCACAGACTGTGCCCTGCTCGCCGTCGTCGACTTTCTTACACTTATTCTACTTGTTGCTCGCTTTTACTTGCAACTTATGAAAGTTTTTAATTAAATTCACAACACTTTGCAATTAATTGCACACCGCAACACCGCGTATGTTCGCTTCGACGCGCCGTTAACAGTTGTGTTGCCAGCTGTATACTTTTGCTCAGCATCAGCCACAATCTAAGAGCCGCGCGTCCACGCTGCGGTTAGACAGTAAACTGCTCGGTCGACGCTGGGCCGTTGTCGCCATCACCTAAGCCCTAAGCGACTTGACAGTTTGTTCGCAGTAGACTGTTGGACTGTTGGAAATAGATAGGTGACTTGGCGTATACATATTTATATGTGTACATAGATGAATCTATTTGTAAGTATTTGCGCTATTAATATATAGCTGTAAATATACGCAGAAGCAGAAGCATTGATATATGGTAACCCCTCAGTAAAAGTAGATAAATATTTGAAAAAGAGAACTAGTTCGGAACTGTTCTTTTTACGACTGAGTTTGGCCTAGTCTTACGGTTAATTATCGGCACTCTACGTTTCAACTTCCTTCTGTCGATGAAGTTTTTGAACACTCGGTAACTAGCTTGGAATGTCTAAGATGAATAGCTTACCACCCCTAACTAGGAAACACATATTATAAAGCCTCCCAGTTGTCGATATCTTTGTAGATAGGCAAATTTCCTGACTAAGAGTAAATACGAAAAAATTTAGTAAAAGTGCTTGGTTAAAACAGGTCAAAATTTTATTCTTCTTTTCCAAAACTCTTTGGACAGTATCTATTAATTGTCATAAAATGAGTGTCCAGGGTTTAAAAAGTTCTCTACCACGTAGCCATCACAGCACTAGTCTCTCAACTAATAGTATTTGTCGAGCTTAAATATAGAAGAACTTTACTTCGTAGGCAAGATCCAGAAAATTAAACATACACTTTTTATTGATAGTACTCTTCTCTCCCCGACCTAATGAATGACGGAAATGGAGCATTTTGAAACACTATCATCCCAAAGGCATTCCAAATAAACTAGTCTTCCACTAGTTTTAGAACTATTTGTGTATGGAGGGGTTTGCCTTGCATACACACACACAACAAGTATTTATGGATGCATACTGAAGTGCAGAAGCTGTTGCTGTTTTTATTTACCTTTTTTTGTTTATTTATTCAGATTAGCAAAACGAGTTATACTAAAAAAGCCAGGGTTGCCAACTTTCTTACACACTTTTTGTTACAGGGAATTGTTTACCTTTTATTTATAGGTCCACAACCAATGAGTATAATGGAGAGAAGATAATAATATTTGAAGTTGAAAAATTCTTAGTCCAGAGCTTTTAAATTGAGCAAAAGCTTTTTTTTAAATACTATCTTTTATGGTTTTAAAATGTTAAGAATGTTTCTCTTAATAAACTAATGTTTCTTTTCATAATCTATACTACAGCATAGAGCTAATAGAGCTTTTATATGAGAGACATCACTGAAAGCTTTCAAAGAAGAAGCCTATTTTTCAGCCAAGTATGCTCTGATTTTTTACAAGTTATCATCAACTGGTTACGCTTTAGGATCTTTTAGAATGCTTAAAGAAGTTTTACCGATAATATTTCAGCAATATAGTAAAAGCTCACTAATTAATACCGATAACAAACTACAATAAAAAAAGTATAAAAACTGTTTAACTTTTATTATAGCATAGTGCAATAAATAATGGAGTTTAATTCAGAGAGCTTCACAGGAAAGGAATATATTTCACTTATTTTACTTGACAATTTGGGTTAAGAAAAAAATTTGGTGAAATTATAAAATAAAGACCTGTCTTTTAGCGCCTTAAAACATTCTTAAAATAGTTAAGTTCATTCCGCCACAGTAATCTAAAAAGCTTCAAACTTTTGCTTTTACAAGCTTTTAGAAAGACTTTCTTTGAATTTACTCAGAACTTAGTGCTTTTCAAAATGTCTGTGAAATATCTCACAATAATTCCAATAAGCAGAAGTTTATAAGTTCGGTAAATATATTGTAGTGAATAAAATAGCTTTTTGAAGCATTTTGGGCTTTTAGAAGCTTCATGTGCCTTCAATCAAAAATCACTATTTCAACCAAATTTTTATAATGTCGAAAATGAGTTTGATTTTTTATAAAATTCATAAACTTGTGAAATGATAAGATTTCGTCAGCCTTAAATTTTTAACCACTAGACATTTAGGTATAATTTAATTGTCCCAACAAATGAAAAATAATGATTAATGCCAAAATTTCACAATAAACGCATTAACCTAATTTAATCTGGATTGAATTGATCTTGAATTGGTTGAAATTTGAAAAGCTCTTTTAAAAAGTGTAAGCTTATTCAAGCTGTTATCCTTATCAGTTTCAATTTCGGTTTAATTTATATAGTTTAATATTTAATACTGAACATTTTTTCAAGAATTCGATACTTTTCTTTCTGTTAAAATGTAAAATTTTTAAAGAGCTCCGAGCGAGCTTTAAAGTTTTGTTCAGATATGAGTCTCATTTTCAGCGCAAAACACGAAATCAATGCTATATTTTCTATAGACGCTTCCGAAACTACTTTAGAAAGTGTAAGCTTAAATAAGATTTTATCGAGCTTTTACTTTTTACCAACATGAGTTTCGTTGTCAGCGCAAAACATGAAATCTGTACTATACTTTAGGTTAAAACTGTTAAAACTAATTTAAAAAGTGTAAACTTAAGAAAACGTTCTTCGAGCTTTTAGTTTATTTTAGCTGTGAGGCTCATTTAGAGCAAAAAACAAGAATTCGATACTATATTTGCTGTAGAAGCTTCGGTAACTAGTTTAGAAAGTGTACATATACTTTAAAAAGCTTTTTTTCAGCGTTTCTATTCTTCTCCAACATGAGTTTCCTTTTCAGCGAAAAACATGAAATCGCTACTGTATTTTCGGTTAAAAATGTTGAAAGTGATTTAAAAAGTTAAAGCTTTAAAAAGCTTTGTTCGAACTTTTAATTTTTTTTAATATGTGTTTCATTATTAGCGCAAAACATGAATGTATTTGCTGCAGAAGCTTCGGAAACTATTTTAGAAAGTGCACACATACTTTAAAAAGCTTTTTTTCAGCTTTTCTATATTTCTCCAGCATGAGTTTCCTTTTTAGCGAAAAACGTGAAATCGTTACTGTATTTTAGATTAAAGATGTTGAAACTAATTTAAAAAGTTTAAGCCTAAAAAAGCTTTAATCGAACTTTTAAGGTTTTTTTTTAATATGCGTTTCAATTTTAGCGCAAAACATGAATGTATTTGCTGCAGAAGCTTCGGAAACTATTTTAGAAAGTGTAAACTTAAGATAGCTTTTTTCGAGCTTTTATATTTTTTCAATATGAGTTTAATTTTCAACGCAAAACACGAAATAGTTATCAAACTCTCTGCAAAAGCTTTTAAAATTTTTTAAAGAGTGTAAACTTAAAAAAGGCTTTATTAGAGCCTTTAAGCTTTCTTTAACATGAGTTTAATTTTCAGCGTAAACATGAAATCGATACTACACTTTCTGTAAAAAGTTTAAACTCAAAAAAGCTTTGTTAGAGCTTTTACGTTTTTTTTAATTTATTTTTTTTGTTTTTAATAACTACATAAATTTTTAATGCTTTGCTAAAAAGCTCACAAAAAATGTGAAAGCTGAATTCAGTTAGATTACTGCTCGAAATTTCTGTGGCTGCTAAATATCTAAATTAATGAAATGTTTAAAAATGACTTTATAATATATAATTTTATATCACTAAAACCATTTCTAGGAAATTGTACGTCGTTAGTTTTTGGTATTAAAATCAGACATATTTGGCGAACTTCTGCGTAGCGCTTTTAAGCTTATCTAAACAGATATTAAATTGCATTTTTTTCTCAATGAATTTTTGTTGAAGCATTAGAAAAAAACGTACTTTTATAAAATTCCGTAATATTCATATTTTAAAATTATTATTTTTCCATTTTAGTGCCAACTGAATTTAAATCTCAATATTCGCACTAATTTATTAAAATATTTCATTTTTATCTAATCTTTAACTAAATTTGGGTTTATTCCAGCAGTGACTTGTAATTAAACATAAATAATATAAATAAAAGCCCCTCAACGTTTAAACTCGCTGTCGAAATTCCCACAAGGTTAGCAGCTCTGACGGCCGCCGCTTCCACTGAAGTGAGTTCGGGCTGATGCGCTGCCACCGTTTTGATCATCTCCAGCAGCTAGACAGACGTCAGCGAGGTAGACTTAGCGTACACATTATAAATAAAATAAAAATAACACAAACATTGTAAAATTAGGTGCGGGTGTTTGTTGTAGGGCATCTAAATATTCGTATGTATTTGTGAGTGTGTGTGTGTGTGTGTACAGCTGATAATCACACTGAGTAAACATTTTCCTGACGTTGTCTAAAATTGACAATCCGCTTATCGCGCTGTTATGGCATCAAATCGGTAGCATTGCGCACCAACACACACACTCACACATGCACACAAAGACAGTTGGGAGAAGAGCATTCATGCATTTACCCTGCATTCGGCTCCCGCCTCGCGAACATGTGCGCCGCCCTTTGACTGCTTGTGCAGCGCCCGTTTCGCTGAGACTGTGCGAAGCTGGCGCGTCGATGCTGTCTAAATTGAGTTTACTTGCTTGGCATTGAGCGTGTTGGTCGGACAGACAGACAGTACACAGCATAATGCCGCACACGCTTGCCACCGCTGCAGGCAGTGCGCTGAGTTTATCGGCGAGAAGCACGCGCGTGACAGCAACAGATGAGCGCGTATGTGAAGTGGAATGAAAAGTTATAAATTGCAGCGGGAGGAACATGACACCAACACTCCCGCGCGCACTCATACACACACATGCACATGGTAAATATGCATATCCGCTTCCGCCCAGAACTGCAATAAATAACGTGACACATCCGTTACGGCAGCAACAAGGAGCGCTCGCATCTTCGCACAGCCACAACTATATCCGTGTCCGCATCCGCATCCGCAGTGGCTTGCGCTCGGTTTCGCGCACACATTTGTCTGTCAAAGTCGCTGCCACTCGCAGTGCTCGTATGTGTATGTGGCATGCGCGTGATGCAATTAGTTGCTTAACTAGCTATATGTATGTTTTTGTTGCTACCAAAGCATCCCTTTAATTTTGGGCAACTGCGATGCTCCTAAGCGCGCCAAACGCCTTGGGGAGACTTGGCGCTGCGCTGCGTTGCCAAGCTCTTAAGCGCTTATTAACTGTGTTGCCAGCGCCAAGAGTGTCAATCGCTTGCTTGCAGCCAACATAAGTAATTGTGGAAGCAATTTGCGTAATTGCTGGGGCTTACGTGAAGTTCTTGTTATGGCAGGCAACTCCGATAACTCTGGGGTTTGGTTGAACGCTAGAGACCTAAAACCAAATTTTATGTTCAATTGCAAATTGTAATATCCGTAGACCACAGTGTTCTCTGATAAAACAGTGGTACTCTATTGCTCTTTTCGTGTCCGACTGCTGCTAAGTTTAGCACCATCGGCCATTTGATGAATACCAACTTGTTTTTTTCTTAAAACTTCGGTCTTAATGCTGGATTGACAACTATTGTCGAATAATGTAATCTAAGGCTTCAAATCTGCAAACAGATACCATTAAAGGTGTAGTAGATAGATGACCTTGGTAGAAATCAAGCTTCTTTGGCTCGGATATATGCAAAACTCGACAAAAGTCGCTACTATATAACGGGTTTTTCAATAGGCACGCTGCAAACATAGACCGATACACAGCAAACGACGATATATTTTTCCGTTTTTTTTTTTTTGATATTTCTCTTCATTAAGGTTTGTTTTGTTATGGAAAGATATACGATCTAACAACGAGTCGAAATTATTAGAACTTACTACCGAAATTCGGAGTCAGTGGCCTCAACTTTAAAAGCGCTATGTCTATTTTATGATCGTCATAATCATCCTTTCAGATCAACAATTGAGCGTCTAGGGGAAAAATTTGGATCCTTAGGCACAGTACAAAATGTCCCCGTGCCAGTGAGACAAGGAAGTGCCCGTAGTGTCAGTCTCTCTGTTCGTGAATTTCGCTGAGAAACAAATTGGAAATGATCCGGATTTTCATCGAAAAATCATCTTCAGCGATGAGGCTCATTTCAAATATGTGTTAATGGTCCGGCAGCAATCCACACGTTCACCATGAGTCCCCATTGCAGCCAGAAAAAATACGGTTTGGTGCGGTTTAAGGGCCGGCGGTGTCTGTGGGCCGTACTTGGTCGGGATGATCAAGATCGGAGCGTTCCTGTGAATGATAACCGATTATTTTTGGTCCAAATTGGATGATATGAACTTGGGCAACATGTGCTTCCAACAGAACGGCGTCACAACCCACACAGCGAATGTCACAATCGATTTATTGAAAACCAAGTTTGGTGACGGCGTTTTGAAGCCGTTAGACTATTTCCTACAGGGCTATGTCAAGTCTATGGTCTATGCCAACAAGCCAACGACGATTGATTAACTCTTACGAATATCGAATGTGAAATTGCAGCAGTATTGGCGGATTTATGCTTGAAAACCGTCGAAAATCGGGTTCATCGTCTGGACTTCTGCAAGCGTGTTCGTGGTGGCCATGCAAAAGAAATGAAGTTCCACACATAATGGCATCGAATGTACCTTCACAGGAATAAAGAATTTCATTGATATCCCAAACTTGTGTAACGCCCTTATTGAAAACCCCGTTACTAACTAAAATTAAGTATATTAGAATTATTTGTTTACATAAATCTACTATACGAAAGATATCAAAAGGAATTAGAAAGCGTGTGCACTGAATTTTAAATCATTAAGCTATGCCATACTACGTTTAAATACAAAAAATTTCTACAGTGAAAAATGTTCGCAAAATTGGTAAAACAGAACTTTACGAGTCAGGTGCACAAACATTTGTCAGGCCCACTAAGGTGAGCTAAACTGTTGTTACACAGGCACCGCTTGTAGATATATACCAAGTAGCAAGCAAACGCAGTCTTTAATGGCTAATGAGCATTTAGCTCGGAGCGCGCTTTGAAGGCGGACTCGGGGCGTATACGCGACAACACTCAGTGAATTCAACGAACGCCGGAGAATTTAGATGAGAAAACATTTAAAGTGAAAGAAAACTAAGAAAGGAAATCAACAGTTAACTGCTCTGATGCAACAGCAAAAGTTGAGCATAGACGGAAAGTGCATGCGGCAAAAAAAGGAGGAAAAACTAAGTGAAGTGAAATAGATAAAATCAATTAAAGAACAAACGCAAAAGCATAAAATACGTGTAAGGAGGAGAAGGAAAGGCTAATTTTTAATAAAAAGCAGGTAGACTAGGGGGAAGCACATATACACGTATGCAAGAGCAGCGCGTATTGGCGCACCTAAGAATATTTTCTCCAAAAAAAATCACTTGACAGTCCAAGCGAAGATCAAGGCTTAGATTAAATTAACCACAAATTACAAGAAGCACGCATTGCGATGCAAGTGAATTGATTTCATTTATTTATAGACTAGCTCTACGTGTATGTATTGGTGTAAAAATAGTATGGAACGACCTCACTTTGCACGCGGTACAATTCACGTAATTAAAAGGTTCTAGAGAGAAATAAAAGGCAAATCGAGCAATTAATTAAAGTCAATTAATTAAGGCCAATTAATTAGAGGCTAGGTGACGGTGTGAGTACACCCCAAGGGTAGATAGCTGCTTATGTTAATACTCGAGGCTGAATACACACTCTACTCTACAGACTACAAAGAACAAAAGCTTTGCCATAAGAGAAAGGAAATGCGCTTTCACAGAGACATGTACAGAGATAATATAAATATCAATGCATGTATTGGTACAAAAATCCCAAGTGCACCGCCGAGAACTAAAGAAGAACTATCTTACAGAGGAGCGGCACAAGTTTTTCAATTCTGCACAGATCCATGTTCTACGAGGTGCCAACCATCTCCTTGTGCAAAATTTTCCAATGGGTTCTTACTACAAATTTATTCAAGTCAAGCTGACATTTTATTTTTAATCAGTATTTTTTGGCATTTCTGTATGGAAAGACTTACGATTGAACAACGTTTACAAATCGCTCAACTTTATTACGAAAATTCACGTTCTGTAAAGAATGTGTTTCGCACGCTTCGCTCAACTTATGGTCAACATAATCTATCTACTGCCCCAGATTTGAATTCTATAAAGCCAGATAGGTCTGAGTATTGTATTGAGGCGAGATCTTGACCCAAAAGAATCGGTTCAGCTGCGTGGACCTTAACCTGAGCTGCGTTTGCTTGATCTTCGTGGCCTTTCCATGTACACCTCTTATCAATTATGTGAGCACAGGCACAAGAGTGCGGTCTTGAGGTACACCAGCGTATATGGGTCTCAGATCTGACTAAACACTTCGACATCTGATTATGCGAGTATGACTTTAGAGCAGTCAGTAACAGTTTTTCTTTTAACTAATATTAAAGACTCTGTGCATATCATTACAGAGCTTGACGATCAAGTTTCTGTCATAATCTGGTGAATTTTTGTTTCCTAACGGCTTGATTTTATCCTATAGAAGGTTATTATACATTTACACTTGTAGAGACAATACATAAAATTTGGAGCAATGCTGTCGATTTGACAGTACTTGGTTAGTTATATGTAACTTCAGATCCCTACTAGTTACATAGACTCGGTTATAGAACCTACTATATCAAGAAGATATCAGAGCTCCCTTCTAATATATTTTGCTGCGCCAACTCATGACGTATTGTAGTCTTTAATTAGTTCTAATTGAGAAGAAAAAAATTATTAAACAATGTTGCCACTTGTTTAACAAGTCTAAAGAATTATAATTACAATATAGTTATCAAATTAAAGAGAATTAAGCGGCCTTACAGAAAACCAAATAATTTGGCAGGGTTGCCACTGGTTTAAAAATTTGAAATCAATATTTTTGATCGTATAAACGATCTTACAATATGGTATTATTATAACGTTTTCAGGTGCATTTTTTTGTGAACGTTGCCATCTGCTCAAAATTGTAATTTAATAAAATTGACCAAATAAACAAAGCATTACAAAACTTGTGTCAAACCAAGGAGTTGGAGAAGCACTTACAGCTAAACAATTTTTGAGCAGAGTTACCACTGTATAAAAAAATTTAAATCAATAATATTGATAATGTAAAAGAATTATTAAAATGAGGCTAACAAAATCATTTGCTTAACAAAAAAGTTTAGGATCACTTATGTAATCGAAATTTTTTGGCAGTGTTGCCAACTGTTTAAAAAATTAACTTCACTAGTTTTGATAATATGTAGAGACGGTTGCAACAATGCGGAATTGTAATTGGTATCAAAACTGTAATATAATTTATTTATCATTTGCGTTTCTTATGAACGTTGCCACCCGATATAAATTGCAATTTAATAACAGTGATTTATCAAACAATCTAGGGCAATATGGGTATCAAGCCATAGCTGCTCTAAAAACTATATTTTCAAGCGGAGTTGCCACCTGTTTAAAATTTTTATATGAATAAACTTTATAATGTAAAAGAATTATTACAATGTGGCTAACAAAATCGATGCTTAACTAAAATTTTTAAGATCACTTTCACTAAACGAAATTTTTGGCCGCGTTGCCAACCTATTAAAAAAATGCCTTCACTTTATATAATATATACAGACGATTTGTGGCAAAATGGGTATCGAAACGATCTTATAATTAATTTTACATTACGTTTTTTATGAATGTTGCCACCTGTCAAAAACTAAATAACAATGATAAAATAAACAAATTAGGGAAATATGGGTATCAATCATAGCGCTTTGAGAGCACTTACATATTTTGATATTTTTAGGCGGAGTTGCCACCTGTTTAAACATTTTATATGAAAAAACCTTTTAATATGAAATAATTATTAGAATGTGGCTAACAAAAACCATGTTTAATAAAGTTTACAGCTGAAACTAAATTTTAATAAAATAATTAATTTTTTTTTTATATAAACTAGGTGAAGCAATACTGGTAAAAAACTAAGGAGTTTTAGCAGCATTTACAACTAATAAAATTTTGAGCAGTGTTGCCAACTGCTTCCAAATCTAATGTAAAAAAATTACTAATAGATACGATTTATTACAATATGCTATCAAAACCATATTCCGAAAAGTGTATATAAGAAATTTAATTTTAATGAAAGTTGCCACCTATTTAAAAAAAAAATAGTTCGACAAACCTGGTAAATTGGACTAATTAATATAATATGGGTATCAAAACCATTTTCTCTAGAAAAGTGGATACTTGAAATTTAATTAGGAGGAAGGTTGCCACCGTTTCGAAAATTTAGTTCAATAAACCTGTTAAATTGAACTAATTTGTGCAATATGAGTATCAAATTAAAGAGGATTGGGACGACTTAAAACTAACCTAATTTTTAAAAAGGGATCCCACATGTAAAAAAAAATTAAGTAAAATATTTAATTTAACATTGCAATGTTCTTATTAAAGTAAAGACATTTAAGAAATTTTTGATTATATAAAAATATTTTCATACAAATTTTTTACACTTCACTTCCTCAATAACTTATTTTAACCAACGAAAAATGAAATCGACTATATTTCAGTTAGTGAAAGGCAAAATAATTATATTTTTATTAAAACGCGTAAATTATGCAGGCATATGAATCATGTTTATTTTGATTGCAAAATCGCTCATACACATAAGTCAGATTTTCGACGAATGGTCTGCTTTGATTTACGGCTGGCAGATCGAAAAGGTCAACAGTGACTAACCGAAGAAGCACTTCTGACACGCCCAAACACTTTACTTCACTATCTGTGGCATTTGCGCGTACACAAATCAAATTCTCAAAGAATTTTCTCATTATTTGTGTTGTTGTATTTTTAATTTTTCGCTTTTGTTGTTGCTTTAGTATTGTTATTTTAATTTATGTTTTTTTTTTAGTTTTTGCATTTAAACGTTAAGCACTTCATAACAAGGAAACACTAAAAAACACCAATCAAATAGCAATAACAAATCAAAATTGTTGTTGTTGTTCAATTATTGGGTAAGGAGAACATGTAAACAAACATTTAACATTAAACAAACAAACGTAGGCACATAATGAGCGCACACACAGCCACACACACATAAGCAGCTATATATAAATGCGTATATGTGTCAGTATGGGTGTGTGTGTGCGTATATTTGCTAAAAAACGCCATACATATATACAAACATAAGCAAAATCGGCGAGAACTTAATCGAAGTGCGCATAAAAAACTAGCGAAAATATAAGTTTCCAATAAATTTATTGCACGAAACAATAATTACAAATACATATGTATATACAAAATTATATTTAATTAACAAATAAACAAATGTTATATATCCAAAAAGAAAAGAAACAATTAGCACACTAATTTTTTTGGCGATTACAAACTGAGGTTTAGTGAAAGTAAATATTAAAAAAAACATTATAATCAAACAAAAATAATAATTAAAAAAATAATAGTTAAAAATAAATAAATATAACAAAAATACATTAAAGAAATAAATAAATAATAAAAATATAAAATATAAACAAAAGAAAAAATTTCTATTCAATTCTTTTTCTAAATTACTCAAAATTTTTGTGTGTTTTAAAAACGTAAAAATAAAAAGTTAAAGCAAAAATTACATAAAAAAAAATTCTTTAATACAATAATTTGCTTGCATTTTTTTACATTATTTAAAATCTTTGCGTTTGAGAGAAAGTTTACAAATCTTTAAAAAAAAAAATAAAACAAAAAAATTTTACTTTTTGATACAATCATTTCAAATTTTTTTACAGAAAGTTTTAAAATATTTTATTTTTGAAAATTTTTTCAATTTATTTTAATAAAGTAAATTAGAAAAATATCACAAAAAAAACAAAAATAAAAATAAAAAAATAAAATTAAAAAATGTTTATTTTCAAAAGTTTTAAAGAAATCGATTTTTGAAAAATATTGGAATAAAATTAAAAAATTAAAAAACAAAATTATGTAGAAAAATTAAAATTGCTTAAAACTTAAAATATTCAACTAAAATAAAAATCTCAACAAAAAATTGTTGACACAAGAAACACTTTTGAAATATTTTAATAATGGAAAAAGCATAAATAATTTTTTTAAATTTCAGTTTCAGAAAGTTCTGAATTTTTTTTTTGAGTTTTGAAAACGTTTCGATTCAATAAAAATTTCTTGACACAACAAAAAATGTTAAACTAAAAAATAACAAATATTTTTTTTTTTTAATTTTCAAAACTTTTAAAACTTTTCACATTTTTCTGATTTAGAAAAGTTTTGATTTTGGTTTCAATTCAAATAAAAATCTTTAACATAATAATTTTTTATTTCAAAAGGTTTTAAATTTTTTATTTTAAAAAAACTTTTCAGTTTTCTTAAAAAAAAACAATAATCAAAAAAATTAACATCTAAAAAACAAAATTTAAAATTTTGTTTTCAAAAAGCAACATGTTGTTGCTGTTTCTGGAAAAATTTATTTTTTTTTGTTGAAATAATAAAAACAAAAATTTTTGAATTCCTTTTTAAATAAAAAAAACTAATTTTTAAAAAGATAAAATAAAATTTTAAATTTTAAAATGTTTGGGTTTTACAAAAAAATCGTTTTTTTTTAATCAACTAAAAATCTAACATAATAATTTTTTATTTCAAAAGGTTTCGAAATTGATTATTTTTGAAACATTTTTCAAGTTCTGTTTAAACAAAACAAAATCTAAAATTTAACCAATTAAAACTAATATTTAAAATTTTGTTTTCAAAAAGTTTTAAAATTTTAATGTTTTAGAGAAATATTTGTATTTGTTGTCATTTAACTTAAAAGCTTTCATACGATTATTTTTACGCTTTTTGACATGAGTTATTTTTTTTAATTCTTTTTAAACAAAAATTATTAATTTATTAATTTAATCTTAAAAACTACAGTAAGTAGTCTTTTTGAACTTTTTAAAAAGTTTCAAAATGTTTGTTCTTTTAAAAATTAACTTTTTTAATGACATAA